>NC_091218.1:31568475-31580975 GCF_040958095.1 Procambarus clarkii | reverse complement strand
AAGATATTGAAAAGGGGAGAAGTTCTGTTTTTATTGCATATATCGACGTTTTCAGCGGAATAGAGCGGTTTTACGTGTACATTTCCATCGGTAATATAAACGGAAAATCAATAACATTTTAGTTAATTCATATGGAAAACACATTGTTTTTTATCGATCCGTATTGGAAACACATTGTTTTTATCATTCGTATTGGAAACAACATTGTCATATGTCTTTTCTTTGAATCTAAATAATACGAAACCTCGCTCTATGATTTGAAGTTAAAATCCTCAAATATGGTAAAATAGTCACTTTTTCACGTTAATCATGTAGTTTGATATTACGTAAATATATTCATTTTTACCAATACTTCGATACTATTTCATGTAGTATCACGATATGTGATTTGGCGTTCAAATCTCAGAATTTCGCATAATATTGCATTTTAAGCAAGTTTTCTTGCATTTTGATTCGTACGAAAAATCATCGAATTTAGCAATATTTTGACGTTTATCATCCCCTTTTCCTTTATGTGATTTAAACAAAACATCATCGAATAAGGCAATATTTTGCCGTTTTTCCACGTTTTTGTGAATTTTCAGTTTATAGGTATTAATTCATTACATATACGGTAAAAATGATGCAAACACATAATTGATTAGATAATAACCTTAAATACATCATTTTCAATCATCTATTTCTTTCTCGTTAAAATACTGAGTAAGATATTGAAAAGGGGAGAAGTTCGGTTTTTATTGCATATATTGACGTTTCAGCCGGATTAGAGCGGTTTTACGTGTACATCTTCCATCGGTAATATAAACAGAAAATCAAGAACATTTTAGTTAATTCTATTGAAAACACATTGTTTTTATCATTCGTATTGGAAACAACATTGTCATATGTCTTTTCTTGGATCTAAATAATACGAAACCTCGCTCTATGATTTGAAGTTAAAATCCTCAAATATGGTAAAATAGTGACTTTTTCACGTTAATCATGTAGTTAGAAATTACATAAATATATTAATTTTTACCAATATTTCGATCCTATTTCATGTAGTATCACGATATGTGATTTGGCCTTCATATCTCAGAATGTCGCATAATATTGCATTTTAAGCAAGTTTTCTTGCATTTTGTTTCGTACGAAAAATCATCGAATTTAGCAATATTTTGACGTTTATCATCCCCCTTTTCCTTTATGTGATTTAAACAAAACATCCTCGAATTAGGCAATATTTAGCGGTTTTTCACGTTTTTGAGAATTTTCAGTTATTTGATAATAATTCATTAAATATTCGATAAAAATGATGCAAACACATAATTGATTAGGTAATAACTTTAAATACTTCATTTTCAATCATCTATTTGTTTCTCGTTAAAATACTGAGTAAGATATTGAAAAGGGGAGAAGTTCTGTTTTTATTGCATATATCGACGTTTCAGCCGGAATAGAGCGGTTTTACGTGTACATTTCCATCGGTAATATAAACGGAAAATCAATAACATCATAGTTAATTCATATGGAAACACATTGTTTTTTATCATTCGTATTGGAAACACATTGTTTTTTATCATTCGTATTGGAAACAACATTGTCATATGCCTTTTCTTGGATCTAAATAATACGAAACCTCGCTCAATGATTTGAAGTTAAAATCCTCATATATGGAAAAATAGTGAATTTTCACGTTAATCATGTAGTTTTATATTACTTAAATATATTCATTTTTACCAATATTTCGATACTATTTCATGTAGTATCACGATATGTGATTTGACCTTCAAATCTCAGAATTTCGCATAATATTGCATTTTAAGCAAGTTTTCTTGCATTTTGTTTCGTACGAAAAATCATCGAATTTAGCAATATTTTGACGTTTATCATCCCCTTTTCCTTCATGTGATTTAAACAAAACATCATCGAATAAGGCAATATTTTGCCGTTTTTCCACGTTTTTGTGAATTTTCAGTTTATAGGTATTAATTCATTATATATACGATAAAAAAGATGCAACACATAATTGATTAGATAATAACCTTAAATACTTCATTTTCAATCATCTATTTGTTTCTTGTTAAAATTCTGAATAAGATATTGAAAAGGGGAGAGTTCGGTTTTATACTTCGATACTATTTCATGTAGTATCACGATATGTGATTTGGCGTTCAAATCTCAGAATTTCGCATAATATTGCATTTTAAGCAAGTTTTCTTGCAATTTTGTTTCGTACGAAAAATCATCGAATGTAGCATATTTTGACGTTTATCATCCCTTTTCCTTTATGTGATTTAAACAAAACATCATCGATAAGGCAATATTTTTACGTGTACATCTTCCATCGGTAATATAAAACGGAAAATCAAGAACTTTTAGTTAATTCTAATGAAAACACATTGTTTTTTATCATTCGTATTGGAAAACAACATTGTCATATGTCTTTTCTTGGATCTAAATAATACGAAACTCGCTCAATGATTTGAAGGTAATATCCTCAAATATGGTAAAATAGTTACTTTTTTCACGTTAATCATGTAGTTTGATATTACGTAAATATATTTCATTTTTACCAATATTTCGATACTAATTCATGTAGTTTCACGGTATGTGATTTGGCCTTCAAATCTCAGAATATCGCTAATATTGCATGTTAAGCAAGTTTTCTTGCATTTTGTTTCGTACGAAAAATCATCGAATTTAGCAATAGTTTGACGTTTAATCGTCTCCTTTTTCCTTTATGTGATTTAAACAAAATATCATCGAATTAGGCAATATTTTGCCGTTTTTCCACGTTTTTGTGAATTTTCAGTTTATAGGTATTAAATTCATTATATATACGATAAAAATGATGCAAAATAATAATTGATTAGATAATAACCTTAAATACTTCATTTTCAATCATCTATGTGTTTCTCGTTTAAAATTCTGAATAAGATATTGAAAAGGGAAGAAGTTCGGTTTTATTGCATATATCGACGTTTCAGCCGTATTAGAGCGGTTTTACGTGTACATCTTCCATCGCTAATATAAACGGAAAATCAAGAACATTTTAGTTAATTCTAATGAAAACACATTGTTTTTTATCATTCGTATTGGAAACAACATTGTCATATGTCTTTTCTTGGATCTAAATAATACGAAACCTCGCTCTATGATTTGAAGTTAAAATCCTCAAATATGGTAAAATAGTGACTTTTTCACGTTAATCATGTAGTTTGATATTACGTAAATATATTCATTTTTACCAATATTTCGATCCTATTTCATGTAGTATCACGATATGTGATTTGGCCTTCATATCTCAGAATGTCGCATAATATTGCATTTTAAGCAAGTTTTCTTGCATTTTGTTTCGTACGAAAAATCATCGAATTTAGCAATATTTTGACGTTTATCATCCCCTTTTCCTTTATGTGATTTAAACAAAACATCCTCGAATTAGGCAATATTTAGCGGTTTTTCACGTTTTTTGTGAATTTTCCAGTTTTTTTGTTATTAATTCATTAAATAGTCCGATAAAAATTATGCAAACACATAATTTGATTAGATAATAACCTTAAATACTTCATTTTCAATCATGTATTTTGTTTCTCGTTAAAATACTGAGTAAGATATTGAAAAAGGGAGAAGTTCTGTTTTTATTGCATATATCGACGTTCTCAGCCGGAATAGAGCGGTTTTACGTGTACATTTCCATCGGTAATATAAACGGAAAATCAATAACATTTTAGGTAATTCATGTGGAAACACATTGTTTTTTATCATCCGTATTGGAAACACATTGTTTTTTTATCATTCGTATTGGAAACAACATTGTCATATGTCTTTTCTTGGATCTAAATAATACGAAACCTCGCTCTATGATTTGAAGTTAAAATCCTCGAATATGGTAAAATAGTTTACTTTTTTCACGTTAATCATGTAGTTTGATATTACGTAAATATATTCATTTTTACCAATATTTCGATACTATTTCATGTAGTATCACGATATGTGATTTGACCTTCAAATCTCAGAATTTCGCATAATATTGCATTTAAGCAAGTTTTCTTGCATTTTGTTTCTTACGAAAAATCATCGAATTTAGCAATATTTTAACGTTATCATCCCCTTTTCCTTTATGTGATTTAAACAAAACATCATCGAATAAGGCAATATTTTGCCGTTTTTCCACGTTTTTGTGAATTTTCAGTTTATAGGTATTAATTCATTATATATACGGTAAAAAATATATACGGTAATATAAACGGAAAATCAATAACATTTTAGGTAATTCATGTGGAAACACATGTTTTTTATCATCCGTATTGGAAACACATTGTTTTTATCATTCGTATTGGAAACAACATTGTCATATGTCTTTTCTTGGATCTAAATAATACGAAACCTCGCTCTATGATTTGAAGTTAAAATCCTCAAATATGGTTAAAATAGTGACTTTTTCACGTTAATCATGTAGTTTGATATTACGTAAATATATTCATTTTTTTCCAATACTTCGATACTATTTTATGTAGTATCACGATATGTGATTTGGCGTTCAAATCTCTGAATTTCGCATAATATTGCATTTTAAGCAAGTTTTCTTGCATTTTGTTTCGTACGAAAAATCATCGAATTTAGCAATATTTTGACGTTTATCATCCCCTTTTCCTCTATGTGATTTAAACAAAATATCATCGAATTAGGCAATATTTTGACGTTTTTCCACGTTTTTGTGAATTTTCAGTTTATTGGTATTAATTCATTATATATACGATAAAAATGATGCAAACACATAATTGATTAGATAATAACCTTAAATACTTCATTTTCAATCATCTATTTGTTTCTCGTTAAAATACTGAGTAAGATATTGAAAAGGGGAGAAGTTCGGTTTTTATTGCATATATCGACGTTTCAGCCGGATTAGAGCGGTTTTACGTGTACATCTTCCATCGGTAATATAAACAGAAAATCAAGAACATTTTAGTTAATTCTATTGAAAACACATTGTTTTTTATCATTTGTATTGGAAACAACATTGTCATATGTCTTTTCTTGGATTTAAAAAATACGAAACATCGTTCTATGATCTGAAGGTAATATCCTCGAATATGGTAAAATAGTTACTTTTTTCACGTTAATCATGTAGTTTGATATTACGTAAATATATTCATTTTTACCAATATTTCGATACTATTTCATGTAGTATCACGATATGTGATTTGGCCTTCATATCTCAGAATGTCGCATAATATTGCATTTTAAGCAAGTTTTCTTGCATTTTGTTTCGTACGAAAAATCATCGAATTTAGCAATATTTTGACGTTTATCATCCCCCTTTTCCTTTATGTGATTTAAACAAAACATCCTCGAATTAGGCAATATTTAGCGGTTTTTCACGTTTTTGAGAATTTTCAGTTATTTGATAATAATTCATTAAATATTCGATAAAAATGATGCAAACACATAATTGATTAGGTAATAACTTTAAATACTTCATTTCCAATCATCTATTTGTTTCTCGTTAAAATACTGAGTAAGATATTGAAAAGGGGAGAAGTTCTGTTTTTATTGCATATATCGACGTTTCAGAGGGAATAGAGCGGTTTTACGTGTACATTTCCATCGGTAATATAAACGGAAAATCAATAACATTTTAGTTAATTCATATGGAAACACATTGTTTTTTATCATCCGTATTGGAAACACATTGTTTTTTATCATTCGTATTGGAAACAACATTGTCATATGTCTTTTCTTGGATCTAAATAATACGAAACCTCGCTCTATGATTTGAAGTTAAAATCCTCAAATATGGTAAAATAGTGACTTTTTCACGTTAATCATGTAGTTAGAAATTACATAAATATATTCATTTTTACCAATATTTCGATCCTATTTCATGTAGTATCACGATATGTGATTTGGCCTTCATATCTCAGAATGTCGCATAATATTGCATTTTAAGCAAGTTTTCTTGCATTTTGTTTCATACGAAAAATCATCGAATTTAGCAATATTTTGACGTTTATCATCCCCCTTTTCCTTTATGTGATTTAAACAAAACATCCTCGAATTAGGCAATATTTAGCGGTTTTTCACGTTTTTGAGAATTTTCAGTTATTTGATAATAATTCATTAAATATTCGATAAAAATGATGCAAACACATAATTGATTAGGTAATAACTTTAAATACTTCATTTTCAATCATCTATTTGTTTCTCGTTAAAATACTGAGTAAGATATTGAAAAGGGGAGAAGTTCTGTTTTTATTGCATATATCGACGTTTCAGCCGGAATAGAGCGGTTTTACGTGTACATTTCCATCGGTAATATAAACGGAAAATCAATAACATCATAGTTAATTCATATGGAAACACATTGTTTTTTATCATTCGTATTGGAAACACATTGTTTTTTATCATTCGTATTGGAAACAACATTGTCATATGTCTTTTCTTGGATCTAAATAATACGAAACCTCGCTCAATGATTTGAAGTTAAAATCCTTAAATATGGTAAAATAGTGAATTTTCACTTTAATCATGTAGTTTGATATTACGAAAATATATTCATTTTTACCAATATTTCGATACTAAGTCATGTAGTTTCACGGTATGTGATTTGGCCTTCAAATCTCAGAATATCGCATAATATTGCATTATAAGCAAGTTTTCTTGCATTTTGTTTAATACGAAAAATCATCGAATTTAGCAATATTTTGACGTTTATCGTCTACTTTTCCCTTATGTGATTTAAACAAAATATCATCGAATTAGGCAATAATTTGCCGTTTTTCCACGTTTTTGTGAAATTTCAGTCTATTGGTATTAATTCATTATATATACGATAAAAATGATGCAAACACACAATTGATTAGATAAAAACCTTAAATACTTCATTTTCAATCATCTATTTGTTTCTTAATAAAATACTGAGTAAGATATTGAAAAGGGGAGAAGTTCGGTTTTTATTGCATATATCGACGTTTCAGCCGGATTAGAGCGGTTTTACGTGTACATCTTCCATCGGTAATATAAACAGAAAATCAAGAACATTTTAGTTAATTCTATTGAAAACACATTGTTTTTTATCATTTGTATTGGAAACAACATTGTCATATGTCTTTTCTTGGATTTAAAAAATACGAAACATCGTTCTATGATCTGAAGGTAATATCCTCGAATATGGTAAAATAGTTACTTTTTTCACGTTAATCATGTAGTTTGATATTATGTAAATATATTCATTTTTACCAATATTTCGATACTATTTCATGTAGTATCACGATATGTGATTTGGCCTTCATATCTCAGAATGTCGCATAATATTGCATTTTAAGCAAGTTTTCTTGCATTTTGTTTCGTACGAAAAATCATCGAATTTAGCAATATTTTGACGTTTATCATCCCCCTTTTCCTTTATGTGATTTAAACAAAACATCCTCGAATTAGGCAATATTTAGCGGTTTTTCACGTTTTTGAGAATTTTCAGTTATTTGATAATAATTCATTAAATATTCGATAAAAATGATGCAAACACATAATTGATTAGGTAATAACTTTAAATACTTCATTTTCAATCATCTATTTGTTTCTCGTTAAAATACTGAGTAAGATATTGAAAAGGGGAGAAGTTCTGTTTTTATTGCATATATCGACGTTTCAGAGGGAATAGAGCGGTTTTACGTGTACATTTCCATCGGTAATATAAACGGAAAATCAATAACATTTTAGTTAATTCATATGGAAACACATTGTTTTTTATCATCCGTATTGGAAACACATTGTTTTTTATCATTCGTATTGGAAACAACATTGTCATATGTCTTTTCATGGATCTAAATAATACGAAACCTCGCTCTATGATTTGAAGTTAAAATCCTCAAGTATGGTAAAATAGTCACTTTTTCACGTTAATCATGTCGTTTGATATTACCTAAATATATTCATTTTTACCAATACTTCGATACTATTTCATGTAGTATCACGATATGTGATTTGGCGTTCAAATCTCTGAATTTCGCATAATATTGCATTTTAAGAAAGTTTTCTTGCATTTTGTTTCGTACGAAAAATCATCGAATTTAGCAATATTTTGACGTTTATCATCCCCTTTTCCTCTATGTGATTTAAACAAATTATCATCGAATTAGGCAATATTTTGCCGTTTTTCCACGTTTTTGTGAATTTTCAGTTTATAGGTATTAATTCATTATATATACGATAAAAAAGATGCAAACACATAATTGATTAGATAATAACCTTAAATACTTCATTTTCAATCATCTATTTGTTTCTTGTTAAAATTCTGAATAAGATATTGAAAAGGGGAGAAGTTCGGTTTTTATACTTCGATACTATTTCATGTAGTATCACGATATGTGATTTGGCGTTCAAATCTCAGAATTTCGCATAATATTGCATTTTAAGCAAGTTTTCTTGCATTTTGTTTCGTACGAAAAATCATCGAATTTAGCAATATTTTGACGTTTATCATCCCCTTTTCCTTTATGTGATTTAAACAAAACATCATCGAATAAGGCAATATTTTTACGTGTACATCTTCCATCGGTAATATAAACGGAAAATCAAGAACATTTTAGTTAATTCTAATGAAAACACATTGTTTTTTATCATTCGTATTGGAAACACATTTTTTTTTATCATTCGTATTGGAAACAACATTGTCATATGTCTTTTTTTGGATCTAAATAATACGAAACCTCGCTCAATGATTTGAAGTTAAAATCCTCAAATATGGTAAAATAGTGAATTTTCATGTTAATCATGTAGTTTGATATTACGTAAATATATTAATTTTTACCAATATTTCGATACTAATTCATGTAGTTTCACGGTATGTGATTTGGCCTTCAAATCTCAGAATATCGCATAATATTGCATTTTAAGCAAGTTTTCTTGCATTTTGTTTCGTACGAAAAATCATCGAATTTAGCAATATTTTGACGTTTATCGTCTACTTTTCCTTTATGTGATTTAAACAAAATATCATCGAATTAATCAATATTTTGCCGTTTTTCCAAGTTTTTGTGAATTTTCAGTTTATAGGTATTAATTCATTATATATACGATAAAAAAGATGCAAACACATAATTGATTAGATAACAACCTTAAATACTTCATTTTCCACCATCTATTTGTTTCTCGTTAAAATTCTGAATAAGATATTGAAAAGGGAAGAAGTTCGGTTTTTATTGCATATATCGACGTTTCAGCCGGATTAGAGCGGTTTTTCGTGTACATCTTCCATCGGTAATATACACAGAAAATCAAGAACATTTTAGTTAATTCTAATGAAAACACATTGTTTTAATCATTTGTATTGGAAACAACATTGTCATATGTCTTTTCTTGGATCTAAATAATACGAAACCTCGCTCTATGATTTGAAGTAAAATGCTCAAATATGATTATATAGTGACTTTTTTACGTTTTTCATGTAGTTTGATATTACGTAAATATATTCATTTTTACCAATATTTCGATACTATTTCATGTAGTATCACGATATGTGATTTGGCCTTCAAATCTCAGAATTTCGCATAATGTTGCATTTTAAGCGAGTTTTCTTGCATTTTGTTTCGTACGAAAAATCATCGAATTTAGCAATATTTTGACGTTTATCGTCTCCATTTCCTTTATGTGATTTAAACAAAATATCATCGAATTAGGCAATATTTTGCCGTTTTTCCACGTTTTTGTGAATTTTCAGTTTATAGGTATTAATTCATTATATATACGGTAAAAATGATGCAAACACATAATTGATTATATAATAACCTTAAACACATCATTTTCAATCATCTATTTGTTTCTCGTTAAAATACTGAGTAAGATATTGAAAAGGGGAGAAGTTCGGTTTTTATTGCATATATCGACGTTTCAGCCGGATTAGAGCGGTTTTACGTGTACATCTTCCATCGGTAATATAAACGGAAAATTAAGAACATTTTAGTTAATTCTAATGAAAACACATTGTTTTTTATCATTCGTATTGGAAACACATTTTTTTTTATCATTCGTATTGGAAACAACATTGTCATATGTCTTTTCATGGATCTAAATAATACGAAACCTCGCTCTATGATTTGAAGTTAAAATCCTCAAGTATGGTAAAATAGTCACTTTTTCACGTTAATCATGTCGTTTGATATTACCTAAATATATTCATTTTTACCAATACTTCGATACTATTTCATGTAGTATCACGATATGTGATTTGGCGTTCAAATCTCTGAATTTCGCATAATATTGCATTTTAAGAAAGTTTTCTTGCATTTTGTTTCGTACGAAAAATCATCGAATTTAGCAATATTTTGACGTTTATCATCCCCTTTTCCTCTATGTGATTTAAACAAAATATCATCGAATTAGGCAATATTTTGCCGTTTTTCCACGTTTTTGTGAATTTTCAGTTTATAGGTATTAATTCATTATATATACGATAAAAATGATGCAACCACATAATTGATTAGATATTAACCTTAAATACTTCATTTTCAATCATATTTGTTTCTCGTTAAAATACTGAGTAAGATATTGAAAAGGGGAGAAGTTCGGTTTTTATTGCATATATCGACGTTTCAGCCGGATTAGAGCGGTTTTACGTGAACATCTTCCATCGGTAATATAAACGGAAAATCAGGAATATTTTAGTTAATTCTAATGAAAACACATTGTTTTTATCATATGTATTGGAAACAACATTGTCATATGTCTTTTCTTGGATCTAAATAATACGAAACATCGCTCTATTTTTTGAAGTTAAAATCCTCAAATATTGTAAAATAGTTTCTTTTTTCACGTTAATCATGTAGTTTGATATTACGTAAATATATTAATTTTTATCAATATTTCGATACTATTTCATGTAGTATCGTGATATGTGATTTGGCCTTCAAATCTCAGAATTTCGCATAATATTGCATTTTAAGCAAGTTTTCTTGCATTTTGTTTCGTACGAAAAATCCTCGAATCAATATTTTGACGTGTATCATCCCCTTTTCCTCTATGTGATTTAAACAAAATATCATCGAATTAGGCAATATTTTGCGGTTTTTCAACGTTTTTGTGAATTTTCAGTTTATAGGTATTAATTCATTATATATACGATAAAAATGATGCAAACACATAATTGATTATATAATAACCTTAAATACTTCATTTTCAATCAACTATTTGTTTCTCGTTTAAATACTGAGTAAGATATTGAAAAGGGGAGGAGTTCTGTTTTTATTGCATATATCGACGTTCTAGCCGGAATAGAGATGTTTTCGTGTACATCTTCCATCGGTAATATAAACGGAAAATCAAGAACATTTTAGTTAATTCTAATGAAAACACATTGTTTTTTATCATTTGTATTGGAAACAACATTGTCATATGTCATTTCTTGGATCTAAATAATACGAAACCTTGCTCTATGATTTGAAGTTAAAATCCTCAAATATGATTAAATAGTTAATTTTTTCACGTTTTTCATGTAGTTTGATATTACGTAAATATATTCATTTTTACCAATATTTCGATACTATTTCATCTAGTATCACGATATGTGATTTGGCCTTCATATCTCCGAATTTCGAATAATATTGCATTTTAAGCAAGTTTTCTTGCATTTTGTTTCGTATGAAAAATCATCGAATTTAGCAATATTTTGACGTTTATCATCTCCTTTTCCTTTATGTGATTTAAACAAAATATCATCGAATTAGGCAATATTTTGCCGTTTTTCCACGTTTTTGTGAATTTTCAGTTATAGGTATTAATTCATTATATATACGATAAAAATGATGCAAACACATAATTGATTAGATAATAACCTTAAATACTTCATTTTGAATCATCTATTTGTATCTCGTTAAAATTCTGAATAAGATATTGAAAAGGGGAGAAGTTCGGTTTTTATTGCATATATCGACGTTTCAGCCGGATTAGAGCGGTTTTACGTGTACATCTTCCATCGGTAATATAAACGGAAAATCAAGAACATTTTAGTTAATTCTAATGAAAACACATTGTTTTTTATCATTCGTTTTGGAAACAACATTGTCATATGTCTTTTCTTGGATCTAAATAATACGAAACCTCGCTTTATGATTTGAAGTTAAAATCCTCAAATATGGTAAAATAGTGACTTTTTCCCGTTAATCATGTAGTTTGATATTACGTAAATATATTAATTTTTACCAATATTTCGATCCTATTTCATGTAGTATCACGATATGTGATTTGGCCTTCATATCTCAGAATGTCGCATAATATTGCATTTTAAGCAAGTTTTCTTTGTTTCGTAGGAAAAAATCATCGAATTTAGCAATATTTTGACGTTTATCATCCCCTTTTCCTTTATGTGATTTAAACAAAACATTCTTGAATTAGGCAATATTAGCGGTTTTTCACGTTTTTGTGAATTTTCAGTTATTTGTTATTAATTCATTAAATATTCGATAAAAATGATGCAAACACATAATTGATTAGATAATAACCTTAAATACTTCATTTCA
>NC_091218.1:31557923-31567975 GCF_040958095.1 Procambarus clarkii | reverse complement strand
TGCGAATAATTTTGTTGACACAGTTTACATTTGGTCAGGTCTACATCAGCAGATAATGAGAATTCCCAGAGATACTTGTAACCGAGTCTAAGCCGAGCAGTAGTAACATCTAGAAGTCTGCTGATTTTATTGGATGATCCATAGATGTGTGGCTCCTCTTGTATGATATGTATGATAGATGGAATTACTAGTTCCAGTTTCTAGGCAGGCGATGAGTACTCACAATAACCTTAATTAAGCGTCAAAACAAAAATGTGTATACTCTTTTTACTCTCCTGACCTTAGTTCTCGAGCTATGTATTTCATTTTGGTACCAACGTGTTCGCAATAACATTCTCTAGAAGAAAATCAGCAAAAACGGTCACCAAAAGTTATATGAATACCAGCACCCAATAAATACCTACGTAGATGACTCGCCGTGAGTGCCCAAGAGCAACAAAATGTTTTTACTCTTGGGATTGTTATCACTTCCACACTTGTCCTACAGCGTTAATTTTGGTATCAATGTACTCGCAATGAAATTCCCAACACGGTGATATGAATATAAACGTAGAATAATGGTCGCTGCCCACCCGCAAGAGTGTGGGAAGTGGCGGAACTGTTACCCAGTATTGGTGACAAGACGACACATGGGCGATACAGTGCTTTGAAAGTTTATAATTATATCACTGTCCTGACATTATTATTGTATGTACGTCATTCATTTTTGTGCCAATGTTTTCGCAATAGAATGTTCTATGAGCCCGTAGGTAAAAAAGAGCAACAAAGCGTAAGATAGAATAGCACCATATATAAAACAACGCTGGTACATATCAGTGAGCGTCAAACACACACGAAATGTGTGTGTTTGATGGTGGTCAAACGATGTTTGATGTGTTTGATCAGGTGATGTCCTGATCCGCATAATTAAAGTATGAATTATGTTGAGAAAAAATAAGAAAAAAGGGAAAAAACAGGGGTGGGAGAAACATGACAGAAAAAGAGTAAAAATACAATTTGGTCAACAAAACAGCATTGTTTAAAATAAAAGATATGGATTGACATTTTGGGGGTTAGGTTGGTAGGTTACATTGAGTTAATTAGGTAGTACTTAGTGTTTATCTGTTATAGATAGGAGCTGCCTGGTATGGGCCAATAGGCCTTCTGCAGTTACCTTTGTTTTTATGTTTTTGCCCTGTAACCTAAATGGTTAGAGAGGCACATATATGGGCTTAGGGACTGAACCCCACACTACATTTAGCTAAGCTGGTTACAATCTTGATGATATAGTTACAAAATTCAATATAAGTCATCACATCAACAATGGGTTCGAGATCGACCTCAAGTACAGGTTCTAAATTAAGCAACTGACATATGTGGAGAGCTAGTATCAAAATTTATATGTTTGTCCTGCACACCGTCCCCCATCCAGTGGGCAGCGGTGGATAGGTTACAATCACTTAGTTGTTATCTACAGTTAGCAAACTGGGGATATTTGGCTAAAATTTCTGGTAGCAGATCATTTTGAATGAAATATTGACACATCGCTGGAACATTGGTTATAGAATTGTCTCTAAATTCATGTATCTTTTCGCACTCCATCACATAGTGACGGAGGGTGTGCGAATAATTTTGTTGACACAGTTTACATTTGGTCAGGTCTACATCAGCAGATAATGAGAATTCCCAGAGATACTTGTAACCGAGTCTAAGCCGAGCAGTAGTAACATCTAGAAGTCTGCTGATTTTATTGGATGATCCATAGATGTGTGGCTCCTCTTGTATGATATGTATGATAGATGGAATTACTAGTTCCAGTTTCTAGGCAGGCGATGAGTACTCACAATAACCTTAATTAAGCGTCAAAACAAAAATGTGTATACTCTTTTTACTCTCCTGACCTTAGTTCTCGAGCTATGTATTTCATTTTGGTACCAACGTGTTCGCAATAACATTCTCTAGAAGAAAATCAGCAAAAACGGTCACCAAAAGTTATATGAATACCAGCACCCAATAAATACCTACGTAGATGACTCGCCGTGAGTGCCCAAGAGCAACAAAATGTTTTTACTCTTGGGATTGTTATCACTTCCACACTTGTCCTACAGCGTTAATTTTGGTATCAATGTACTCGCAATGAAATTCCCAACACGGTGATATGAATATAAACGTAGAATAATGGTCGCTGCCCACCCGCAAGAGTGTGGGAAGTGGCGGAACTGTTACCCAGTATTGGTGACAAGACGACACATGGGCGATACAGTGCTTTGAAAGTTTATAATTATATCACTGTCCTGACATTATTATTGTATGTACGTCATTCATTATGTTTGTAAATCAACTATGTATGTATGAAACATTATGTACGTCAACATTATGTTTGTAAATCAACTATGTATGTATGAAAAAAAATGACTAATACGTTCGGCGAATGACTTTGACTTCAACTTCACTTTGACTTCGTTCATGTCATCGTATTTTCCGTAATATATAAAGGTTATGACAATGCAATTATATTATTGTGTGCAAATAAGTTTGAAATTTCATGTACCCTAAAAATATTAAAATAAAGAATAAGAATAATTAAATAATTGTTGTAGTAAATTGTCACACGTTCATCATACGCAAACGAACACACAGTTTGGAGCGTCAGTACAAGACCGCCGCCATTTTAAAACACGGCTTCGAATGTAAGTAATGTTTTTCTCGTACTAACACTGTGTTATACAATAGATTTGGTCTTGAATTCACAAATTTAGTTGTTACATCTGACAGAGTATGTTAGACGGTGTAATGCTGGTCCATGTTAACGTATTTGTGGGCTTGGTTGGTTTAAATGTGGAGGCGAGGCCTGGCTGTGCTAGTGTGTATGTGGAGGCGAGGCATGTACAACACTCCCCAATAGGAAGAGAACCCACTGGGTTCTAGGCTAGGTTAGGCTTATCTGTAATAATTGAATTAAGCCTAGCAAAGCCTAGAACCTAGTTCAGTAATTTAAAAAATGTTGTAACTTGAAAAATGCCATTCAATACATTACACAATTTAAATATTTTCAGGCAATCAACACAACCCTCATGTTGGCTAACCCTCTCTCATGTTGGTCAATAATTTAATTATTTTTTTATGGAGTAATCTTTGCTGTTGAAATGTAGTCTTTTTGAGACTACATTTCAAATGTAGTGTGTGTGGAGGCGTGTATGTTAGGTATTACCTAATATACACGGTGTAATATATCTATCTGTGTGAAATAGATTAAATCCATTTATTTGATATTCAGCTAATAGTTCTGTATTTTCTACATTCATCCATGTTTTGGTAAGTGCAATAATATGTATTGTTTCATTGCAGATTAGAGATTCAAGATAGTTCTAGATTTCCGAAGTACTGAAACGCGCGCCATACAGGCTTGGTGGATCTAGGTGCAAGGTAAAATTATTTACATTTACTTTTGTATTTATGTTTTGTATTTATATGCATATATGCATTTATATGCATTATTCTATAGAATAATAGATCTCGTAATAATTTTGCAAAAATAGTGGCATTTACTATTTTTAAAAGATTATTAAAAAATTTACTGATATGGTGCATTCGGAAGGGCGAAGAGGGAGAACGGCCTGTTGACATAGCTCGGGTGCAGGGGGGGGGGGGGTTGTGTAAAAGCCTGGTTTGTGCCTCGGAGAGGCTATGGGATCCAGTAAGTTCAGTAGAACTTCGGTTTCAACCCTTTTACCCTGTTGTAGCTCAGTCGATTAAGGCAGTGTCTGGGATGCTCCCGGACGCAGGTTCGAATCCTCGTCACGGCCCTTGTGGATTTGTTCATTTGATGCATCACGTTATTGTGATCTGTGTGTGTAATTCTTCACTTGCTACAGCAACAGGAATGTGTGTGTATGTATTTGTGTTGTTGAATATGACCGAAAGTGTAAGATTAATGATTCTAACACAAATCGTCTGAATATTTGTTTTTCTTCACTGTCGAGAGTAGTTAAAAAAATTTACTCGAGTTTATTTTCACACTTTATTTATGGTCCTTAAGTCCCTCTCCTTAATGCTGCTGCTGTTTCTCGCATCTTTGCATCGCTTGTATGTTTGGGGGTTTGGCCTCTTGCTATATATTGATTCCATTTGTGTGTGTTTGGGTCTCAGGCCCTCTCGCAATTTCTGTTGAACAAACCCCTTTTCCTAGTTCTGCATCTCTCCTTTGGTACAAATTTTGTTGTGCTTTTATCATATATTTCACAAAACTTGACATACATTTCATTTACTTCATGTCCTATCAGCAAGTGTTTGTCAAATTCTTTAAGGAAAGTTTATCATCCTGATTGCAGATCTCTAGCGATATTATGTCAACTTCTTGTGGATTCGCAATCATTATTTAATTTACCTTTAGGTGTTCTTTCACCAGCACAGCAACACTGTACCTCTCCCAACCAGTTTAAGATAAAAACTAAGTACTAACTAATTAACTCAATGTAACCTACCTTACCCCCAAAATGACAACCCATGTCTTCTATTTTAAACAATGCTGTTTTGTTGACCAAATTGTATTTTGTTTTTTTCTGCAATGTTTCCCCCCCCCCACCACTCTACCACCACATTGAGTTTAGTAGCTCTGTGCACGTCAGGTGCTGTTTAATATACAGACCTACTCCTCCATTTGACCTAGTTTCTCTATCACATCTATATCACTTTGTGCTTTAGCCCTGGTGGAGCTTGGTCCACCAGGCTGTTGTTTGGAGTGGCCCGCAGATCCACATACAGTCTGCATATGATATACAGTCTGTTGATCAATTAAACTACAGTAGTTAGTTTTTATCATCCGAATGCACCAATATGTGTTCATTCTTCCCAGATGAAGGAACTAGGTAATATTCATCATCTGAATGCACCATCTGATGCTTTAACACACTCATGATACACGAGAGGTTTAAAAAACTTTTAAAACTTTTAAAACTTTTTGACCTATGTATTTAAAAGCAATTCTAAAGTTAAAAAGTGTAGCATAGGCCCCTCGCAGAATGTTCTTAATATGATCCTCAGGTTATAGTTTTCTATCTAAAACCACCCCTAGATCTCTTTCTTGATCAGAATTCTTTATAGATCTCAGTGGCTCGATCATAGAAACTGCTCTAAATCCTTGTTGGCCTGGATTGTGGAGGTCATTGGTCTCTATAAAACTAGTAATCTGACTCCTGATCACTCTCAAATAATTTTATTATGTGGGATGTTAGTGCAACTGGTCTATAATTCTTTGCCAATGCTTGTGTTGTGTTGTGTTGTTTTGGTAGTGATGTGCAATGTGTTGTTTTGGTAGTGATTCGTCCAGTTCTGGTAGTAGTGCGGTTGTTGTGTAGTGTAGTACTTGTGTGCTTGTTAATGACTTGTATTCCAGTCTTGTGGGTATCTCCTTTCCCCTACGGGCCAACTGCTTTGTTCTTACCTAGCATTTTGCTTTGTTTGGGTATGAATGTTTGTGTGCCGTATATTTTGCAAAATTTGCCATATATCTCATTATTTACTCCTCTGCCTAGCAACAAGTCTGTCTAATTATACTCATTAACTGTTTTTCAAAGTTCCCCATAGTGTCCTTTATTGAAATCGAGTTCATGAACCGTTTCAATGTTCTTATTTTCTTCTAGATTATATCTTAAAGTATATTTAAATGTTATTGTTATTATTGTTATTAAATGTTATTGTGACATTGCATTGCAATTGAGCTATGTTGTTTACCATACCGTTCATTTCGTGAGTATAAGTATAGATGCCACACTTGTGACAGGTAAAACCATGCCTTTTTTGAAAAACAGCACCGTCTGTTGCACGTAAGAGCAACCCACACTATATTATGTTGCGATATTATTTCAATATTTCCGATTGTATTGATAATTTGAATTTTCATAGATTTCAATTTATTTTCATTTCGATTTAATAATTTTGTGTGACATTGCATTGAAATTGAGCTGTGTTGTTTACCATACTGTTCATTTCATGAGTATAGTTTATTTTTTATTTTTTTCATTTCATTTTTTAGCTGTTCTTATTTTTCAGTGATGGGAATATCAGATCATTGATGTTCCCAATTTTCTGATGGAAGCATCAGACCATTATAGAATGCATCGGATGAGGTAGTTTGGAATGGTGGGGAGGACGAGAGGGGGGTATGGTGGGGAAGACGAGGGGAAAGAGGAGAGTGTAATGGTGGGGAGGACGAGGGGACTGGGGAGTTGGGGATGGTGGGGGACAGGGGAAATGCTGGGGAGGACAAAGGGACAGGTGAATGGGGATGTGGGGAGGAAGAAGGACAGGGAGGGGAAAATGGTAAGGAGGACGATGGGACAGGGAAGTGGGAATAGTGGGTGATGATGTGGGGACAGGGAAGTGGGAAGGACGAGAGGACTGTGGAATGGGGAATAGCAAAGTGAATTATAATTATATATATTAATTAATTCTTATAAATTTCCAGAAGCCTGTATCAACACCCACACTAATGCAACTGAAAGAGATGTTGAGACAAGTATTGCTGATATGTTGAAGAACGCCCCAAACAAACTCGGTGGAAACAGATACAAGGTAAAAGTTTGCCAATTTGCTGTAGTCTAATTCAATTTCTTTTTAGTAATCTTCGAGAACATTTATGCTATGAATAAGATAAAATAATGTAACTGATTTTGATTTATTTACTATTTATTATTTATTTACCGTTATTAGTATAATAGATCTCGTAATAATTTTGCAAAAATAATGGCATTTACTATTTTAAAAAGCTCGGGTGCAGGGGGGGGGGGTTATGTAAAAGCCTGGTTTGTGCCTCGGAGAGGCTATGGGATCCAGTAAGATCGTCCTTCCTTTCCTCCCTAGAATCTGGATGTAGCAGGTGCTCAATTGTCAAAAGTGAAAATTGGTTTTGTCTTCCGAATGCACCATTTGTGTAAATTTGCTAATAATCTTTTAAAAATAGTAAATGCCATTATTTTTGCAAAATTATTACGAGATCTATTATACTAATAACGGTTTGATAAAATACAGTAGACTGCCTACTGGATAATAGTTCCAGTCCACCTGTAGACAGGGATCTCACATCAGCTTGTATATTATACAAGGATAAGATTTGATTTACTTTTGTATTTATATGCATATATGCATTTATATGCATTATTCTCTAGAATAATAGATCTCGTAATAATTTTGCAAAAATAGTGGCATTTACTATTTTAAAAAGCTCGGGTGCAGGGGGGGGGGGGGTTTGTGTAAAAGCCTGGTTTGTGCCTCGGAGAGGCTATGGGAT
This sequence comes from Procambarus clarkii, assembly GCF_040958095.1. Lineage (NCBI taxonomy): Eukaryota > Metazoa > Arthropoda > Malacostraca > Decapoda > Cambaridae > Procambarus > Procambarus clarkii. Next base: position 31,560,708 of record NC_091218.1, on the reverse strand, counting down.
CCAGTAAGATCGTCCTTCCTTTCCTCCCTAGAATCTGGATGTAGCAGGTGCTCAATTGTCAAAAGTGAAAAATTGGTTTTGTCTTCCGAATGCACCATTTCTGTAAATTTGTTAATAATCTTTTAAAAATAGTAAATGCCATTATTTTTGCAAAATTATTACGAGATCTATTATACTAATAACGGTTGATAAAATACAGTAGACTGCCTACTGGATAATAGTTCCAGTCCACCTGTAGACAGGGATCTCACATCAGCTTGTATATTATACAAGGATAAGATTTGATTTACTTTTGTATTTATATGCATATATGCATTTATATGCATTATTCTCTAGAATAATAGATCTCGTAATAATTTTGCAAAAATAGTGGCATTTACTATTTAAAAAGCTCGGGTGCAGGGGGGGGGGGGGGTTTGTGTAAAAGCCTGGTTTGTGCCTCGGAGAGGCTATGGGATCCAGTAAGATCGTCCTTCCTTTCCTCCCTAGAATCTGGATGTAGCAGGTGCTCAATTGTCAAAAGTGAAAAATTGGTTTTGTCTTCCGAATGCACCATTTCTGTAAATTTGCTAATAATCTTTTAAAAATAGTAAATGCCATTATTTTTGCAAAATTATTACGAGATCTATTATACTAATAACGGTTTGATAAAATACAGTAGACTGCCTACTGGATAATAGTTCCAGTCCACCTGTAGACAGGGATCTCACATCAGCTTGTATATTATACAAGGATAAGATTTGATTTACTTTTGTATTTATATGCATATATGCATTTATATGCATTATTCTCAAGAATAATAGATCTCGTAATAATTTTGCAAAAATAGTGGCATTTACTATTTTAAAAAGCTCGGGTGCAGGGGGGGGGGGTTTGTGTAAAAGCCTGGTTTGTGCCTCGGAGAGGCTATGGGATCCAGTAAGATCGTCCTTCCTTTCCTCCCTAGAATCTGGATGTAGCAGGTGCTCAATTGTCAAAAGTGAAAAATTGGTTTTGTCTTCCGAATGCACCATTTCTGTAAATTTGCTAATAATCTTTTAAAAATAGTAAATGCCATTATTTTTGCAAAAATTATTACGAGATCTATTATACTAATAACGGTTTGATAAAATACAGTAGACTGCCTACTGGATAATAGTTCCAGTCCACCTGTAGACAGGGATCTCACATCAGCTTGTATATTATACAAGGATAAGATTTGATTTACTTTTGTATTTATATGCATATATGCATTTATATGCATTATTCTCTAGAATAATAGATCTCGTAATAATTTTGCAAAATAGTGGCATTTACTATTTTAAAAAGCTCGGGTGCAGGGGGGGGGGGGGTTTGTGTAAAAGCCTGGTTTTGTGCCTCGGAGAGGCTATGGGATCCAGTAAGATCGTCCTTCCTTTCCTCCCTAGAATCTGGATGTAGCAGGTGCTCAATTGTCAAAAGTGAAAAATTGGTTTTGTCTTCCGAATGCACCATTTCTGTAAATTTGCTAATAATCTTTTAAAAATAGTAAATGCCATTATTTTTGCAAAATTATTACGAGATCTATTATACTAATAACGGTTTGATAAAATACAGTAGACTGCCTACTGGTTTTACCTGTAATAAGGTTTGATACAGATGATTATGATTATGGTTTTGGCATAATGGAATACATGATGAAGGAATTATCAAAATTGACATTTTTATCAGGGGATATCCTGAATATTGTCAAAATGACGGAAACCCATATGTCAAAAACACATGGAGATATACCAATCCTGGAAGACATTCTTCCATCCCCACTTGAAACTGTTGAGCAAGTGGAAAGTCTGTCACATGAGCTAAAAGTTAACAGTGAATATAAAAAGAGTATGGTAAGTGTTGCTTAATTCTTTTAGCCTGAGTATGGTAAGTGTTGCTGAATTTTTTTAGCCTTGTACATATGTCTTTTGATTAGTTTTTTTGCAGATGAAGGAAGGTGGGGTGGCACATAATTGATTGTTCAGTGTTATGTTTAAGGTACAAATAAAACAAAAGCAAAAGTTACTCAAATTCGTTGATTTTTGTAATAGTTAAGAAGGAAAATATTTTAATGCTATTTATTTAATACAGTTGGAAATTAGAAAATCTAATGTTGAGATTGAAAGATATATATTATTCTCTATTACCTTACAGCTTATGCATTATTTTAACAGGTCCAGACGCTGTCTCAAATGGGCGGTGCAAGCTGTGGAGACACAGTGAGACGAATGATGAGGAGGATAGGGACCTATGGGGTCTGGTCTCAGTATTCACTCGTTGGGCGCAAGAGGAAACGTGTCTTCAAAACCTTGGATATTTGTAATGTAATAATAAGTACGTAAATTTGACATTTTTTTGGATTATATATATGTCTGCATGTATTATGTATTATACTTGCATGCTTGTTAATGACTTGTATTCTAGTCTTGTGGGTATCTCCTTTCTCCTACGGGCCAAATGCTTTGTTCTTACCTAGCATTTTGCTTTGTTTGGGTATGAATGTTTGTGTACCTTCATTGTATATTTTGCAAAATTTGCCATATATCTCATTACTCCTCTGCCTAGCAACAAGTCTGTCTAATTATACTCAATAACTATTTTTCAAAGTTCCCCATAGTGTCCTTTATTGAAATAGAGTTCATGAACCGTTTCAATATCCTTATTTTCTTCTAGATTATATCTTAAAGTATATTTAAATGTTATTGTGACATTGCATTGCAATTGAGCTGCGTTGTTAACCATTCTGTTCATTTCATGAGTATATTTTATTTTCTATTTTTTCATA